>NC_069499.1:1585355480-1585375480 GCF_027579735.1 Bombina bombina
AAGAGTTTATGGGAACTTAAGTGCTTTTTAAACATTAACAGTGAGGAACAAACCATCTGTGGCAGTGTAGAGAAGCAAATTATAAAGAAATTACCGAACAAATGCAGCTAAAAAGAGAGGATGCGTAGCCCTTTAAATACAAGAACAGCATAGTGCACATTAGATGCTGATCTAAGCATTCCCACATCTCAATGGTGCCTAAATTGAAGACGATCTTCACAGATTAGTGATCACAGAGCTTTTTACAGCAAGTGCTATGCAAACCTGCTTAGGAAACTTAAGCACTGTATCATTTCAGCTAGAATATCCCTTTAAATAGAGCCCACTAGGTCCCCACCTGCTCCCTTGTGGTTCTGAAAGAGACAATATCATGTATAGTCTGCACCAATAACATTCATTTTACCGCAGTTAAACGGACACTGGACCCAAATTTTTTCTTTCGTGATTCAGATAGAGCAGCAATTTTAAGCAACTTTATCATTTACTCCTATTATCAAATTTTCTTCGTTCTCCTGCTATCTTTATTTGAAAAAGGCATCTAAGCTTTTTTTTTATTCAGCCCTCTGGACAGCACTTTTTAATTTTTAGTGATTTCACTGCCCTATTAGAAGCCAACGAGCTGCAGCTCCGCACATATCAGTTACCTCTATGGCCTGACTATTTACATATTTAGTGATTTCACTGCCCTACATGCACCCAGCGTACTGCTGCTGCTCCGCACATATCAGTTACCTCTATGGCCTGACTATTTACATATGTATTTAGTGATTTCACTGCCCTATATGCACCCAGCATACTGCTGCAGCTCCGCACATATCAGTTACCTCTATGGCCTGACTATTTACATATGTATTTAGTGATTTCACTGCCCTATATGCACCCAGCGTACTGCTGCTGCTCCGCACATATCAGTTACCTCTATGGCCTGACTATTTACATATGTATATAGTGATTTCACTGCCCTATATGCACCCAGCGTACTGCTGCTGCTCCGCACATATCAGTTACCTCTATGGCCTGTCTATTTACATATTTAGTGATTTCACTGCCCTATATGCACCCAGCGTACTGCTGCTCCGCACATATCAGTTACCCTATGGCCTGACTATTTACATATTTAGTGATTTCACTGCCCTATATGCACCCAGCGTACTGCTGCTGCTCCGCACATATCAGTTACCTCTATGGCCTGACTATTTACATATTTAGTGATTTCACTGCCCTACATGCACCCAGCGTACTGCTGCTGCTCCGCACATATCAGTTACCTCTATGGCCTGACTATTTACATATGTATTTAGTGATTTCACTGCCCTATATGCACCCAGCGTACTGCTGCTGCTCCGCACATATCAGTTACCTCTATCGCCTGACTATTAACATATTTAGTGATTTCACTGCCCTACATGCACCCAGCGTACTGCTGCTCCGCACATATCAGTTACCTCTATGGCCTGACTATTTACATATTTAGTGATTTCACTGCCCTATATGCACCCAGCGTACTGCTGCTGCTCCGCACATATCAGTTACCTCTATGGCCTGACTATTTACATATTTAGTGATTTCACTGCCCTACATGCACCCAGCGTACTGCTGCTGCTCCGCACATATCAGTTACCTCTATGGCCTGACTATTTACATATGTATTTAGTGATTTCACTGCCCTATATGCACCCAGCGTACTGTTGCTCCGCACATATCAGCTACCTCTATGGCCTGACTATTTACATATGTATTTAGTGATTTCACTGCCCTATATGCACCCAGCGTACTGCTGCTCCGCACATATCAGCTACCTCTATGGCCTGACTATTTACATATGTATTTAGTGATTTCACTGCCCTATTTGCACCCAGCGTACTGCTGCTGCTCTGCACATATCAGTTACCTCTATGGCCTGACTATTTACATATGTATTTAGTGATTTCACTGCCCTATTTGCACCCAGCGTACTGCTGCTGCTCTGCACATATCAGTTACCTCTATGGCCTGACTATTTACATATGTATTTAGTGATTTCACTGCCCTATATGCACCCAGCGTACTGCTGCTGCTCAGCACATATCAGTTACCTCTATGGCCTGACTATTTACATATTTAGTGATTTCACTGCCCTATATGCACCCAGCGTACTGCTGCTCCGCACATATCAGTTACCTCTATGGTCTGACTATTTACATATGTATTTAGTGATTTCACTGCCCTATTTGCACCCAGCGTACTGCTGCTGCTCCGCACATATCAGTTACCTCTATGGCCTGACTATTTACATATGTATTTAGTGATTTCACTGCCCTATATGCACCCTGCGTACTGCTGCTCCACACATATCAGTTACCTCTATGGCCTGTCTATTTACATATGTATTTAGTGATTTCACTGCCCTATATGCACCCAGCATACTGCTGCTGCTCCGCACATATCAGTTACCTCTATGGTCTGACTATTTACATATGTATTTAGTGATTTCACTGCCCTATTTGCACCCAGCGTACTGCTGCTGCTCCGCACATATCAGTTACCTCTATGGCCTGACTATTTACATATGTATTTAGTGATTTCACTGCCCTATATGCACCCAGCGTACTGCTGCTCCACACATATCAGTTACCTCTATGGTCTGACTATTTACATATGTATTTAGTGATTTCACTGCCCTATATGCACCCAGCGTACTGCTGCTGCTCAGCACATATCAGTTACCTCTATGGCCTGACTATTTACATATTTAGTGATTTCACTGCCCTACATGCACCCAGCGTACTGCTGCTGCTCCGCACATATCAGTTACCTCTACGGCCTGACTATTTACATATGTATTTAGTGATTTCACTGCCCTATTTGCACCCAGCGTACTGCTGCTGCTCCGCACATATCAGTTACCTCTATGGCCTGACTATTTACATATGTATTTAGTGATTTCACTGCCCTATATGCACCCAGCGTACTGCTGCTCCGCACATATCAGTTACCTCTATGGTCTGACTATTTACATATGTATTTAGTGATTTCACTGCCCTATTTGCACCCAGCGTACTGCTGCTGCTCCGCACATATCAGTTACCTCTATGGCCTGACTATTTACATATGTATTTAGTGATTTCACTGCCCTATATGCACCCAGCGTACTGCTGCTCCACACATATCAGTTACCTCTATGGCCTGTCTATTTACATATGTATTTAGTGATTTCACTGCCCTATATGCACCCAGCATACTGCTGCTGCTCCGCACATATCAGTTACCTCTATGGCCTGACTATTTACATATGTATTTAGTGATTTCACTGCCCTATATGCACCCAGCGTACTGCTGCTCCACACATATCAGTTACCTCTATGGCCTGACTATTTACATATGTATTTAGTGATTTCACTGCCCTATATGCACCCAGCATACTGCTGCTGCTCCGCACATATCAGTTACCTCTATGGCCTGACTATTTACATATTTATTTAGTGATTTTACTGCCCTATATGCACCCAGCGTACTGCTGCTCCGCACATATCAGTTACCTCTATCGCCTGACTATTTACATATTTAGTGATTTCACTGCCCTATATGCACCCAGCGTACTGCTGCTGCTCCGCACATATCAGCTACCTCTATGGCCTGACTATTTACATATTTAGTGATTTCACGGCCCTACATGCACCCAGCGTAATGCTGCTGCTCCGCACATATCAGTTACCTCTATGGCCTGACTATTTACATATGTATTTAGTGATTTCACTGCCCTATTTGCACCCAGCGTACTGCTGCTGCTCCGCACATATCAGTTACCTCTATGGCCTGTCTATTTACATATGTATTTAGTGATTTCACTGCCCTATATGCACCCAGCATACTGCTGCTCCACACATATCAGTTACCTCTATGGCCTGTCTATTTACATATGCATTTAGTGATTTCACTGCCCTATTTGCACCCAGCGTACTGCTGCTGCTCCGCACATATCAGTTACCTCTATAGCCTGACTATTTACATATGTATTTAGTGATTTCACTGCCCTATATGCACCCAGCGTACTGCTGCTCCACACATATCAGTTACCTCTATGGTCTGACTATTTACATATGTATTTAGTGATTTCACTGCCCTATATGCACCCAGCGTACTGCTGCTGCTCAGCACATATCAGTTACCTCTATAGCCTGACTATTTAAATATTTAGTGATTTCACTGCCCTACATGCACCCAGCGTACTGCTGCTGCTCCGCACATATCAGTTACCTCTATGGCCTGACTATTTACATATGTATTTAGTGATTTCACTGCCCTATTTGCACCCAGCGTACTGCTGCTGCTCCGCACATATCAGTTACCTCTATGGCCTGACTATTTACATATGTATTTAGTGATTTCACTGACCTATATGCACCCAGCGTACTGCTGCTCCGCACATATCAGTTACCTCTATGGTCTGACTATTTACATATGTATTTAGTGATTTCACTGCCCTATTTGCACCCAGCGTACTGCTGCTGCTCCGCACATATCAGTTACCTCTATGGCCTGACTATTTACATATGTATTTAGTGATTTCACTGCCCTATATGCACCCAGCGTACTGCTGCTCCACACATATCAGTTACCTCTATGGTCTGACTATTTACATATGTATTTAGTGATTTCACTGCCCTATATGCACCCAGCGTACTGCTGCTGCTCAGCACATATCAGTTACCTCTATGGCCTGACTATTTACATATTTAGTGATTTCACTGCCCTACATGCACCCAGCGTACTGCTGCTGCTCCGCACATATCAGTTACCTCTATGGCCTGACTATTTACATATGTATTTAGTGATTTCACTGCCCTATATGCACCCAGCGTACTGCTGCTCCGCACATATCAGTTAACTCTATGGCCTGACTATTTACATATGTATTTAGTGATTTCACTGCCCTATATGCACCCAGCGTACTGCTGCTCCACACATATCAGTTACCTCTATGGCCTGACTATTTACATATGTATTTAGTGATTTCACTGCCCTATATGCACCCAGCGTACTGCTGCTGCCCCGCACATATCAGTTACCTCTATGGCCTGACTATTTACATATGTATTTAGTGATTTCACTGCCCTATATGCACCCAGCGTACTGCTGCTCCACACATATCAGTTACCTCTATGGCCTGACTATTTACATATGTATTTAGTGATTTCACTGCCCTATATGCACCCAGCGTGCTGCTGCTCCGCGCATATCAGTTACCTCTATGGCCTGACTATTTACATATGTATTTAGTGATTTCACTGCCCTATATGCACCCAACGAGCTGCTGCTCCGCACATATCAGTTATCTCTATCGCCTGACTATTTCCATATGTATTTAGTGATTTTCACTGCACCCAGCGTACTGCTGCTCCGCACATATCAGTTACCTCTATGGCCTGACTATTTACATATGTATTTAGTGATTTCACTGCCCTATTTGCACCCAACGAGCTGCTGCTCCGCACATATCTGTTACCTCTATGGCCTGACTTAACATATGTATTTAGTTATTTCACTGCCCTATTTGTACCCAACGAGCTGCTGCTCCACACATATCAGTTACCTCTATCGCCTGTCTATTTACATATGTATTTAGTGATTTCACTGCCCTATATGCACCCAGCGTACTGCTGCTCCGCACATATCAGTTACCTCTATGGCCTGACTATTTACATATCTATTTAGTGATTTCACTGCCCTATATGCACCGAACGAGCTGCTGCTCCGCACATATCAGTTACTTCTATGGCCTGACTATTTACATATGTATTTAGTGATTTCACTGCCCTATATGCACCCAGCGTGCTGCTGCTCCGCACATATTAGTTACCTCTATGGCCTGACTATTTACATATGTATTTAGTGATTTCACTGCCCTATATGCACCCAACAAGCTGCTGCTCCGCACATATCAGTTACCTCTATGGCCTGACTATTTACATATGTATTTAGTGATTTCACTGCCCTATATGCACCCAGTGAGCTGCTGCTCCGCACATACCAGTTACCTCTATGGCCTGTCTATTTACATATGTATTAAGTGATTTCACTACCCTATATGCACCAAACGTACTGCTGCTCTGCACATATCAGTTACCTCTATGGCCTGACTATTTACATATGTATTTAGTGATTTCACTACCCTATATGCACCCAGCATACTGCTGTTCCGCACATATCAGTTACCTCTATGGCCTGACTATTTACATATTTAGTGATTTCACTGCCCTATATGCACCCAGCGTACTGCTGCTGCTCCGCACATATCAGTTACCTCTATGGCCTGACTATTTACATATGTATTTAGTGATTTCACTGCCCTATATGCACCCAGCGTACTGCTGCTCCGCACATATCAGCTACCTCTATGGCCTGACTATTTACATATGTATTTAGTGATTTCACTGCCCTATATGCACCCAGCGTACTGCTGCTCCGCACATATCAGTTACCTCTATCGCCCGACTATTTACATATGTATTTAGTGATTTCACTGCCCTATATGCACCCAGCGTACTGCTGCTCCGCACATATCAGTTACCTCTATGGCCTATTTACATATGTAATTAGTGATTTCACTGCCCTATATGCACCCAGCGTACTGCTGCTCCGCACATATCAGTTACCTCTATGGCCTGACTATTTACATATGTATTTAGTGATTTCACTGCCCTATTTGTACCCAACGAGCTGCTGCTCCGCACATATCAGTTAGCTCTATGGCCTGACTATTTACATATGTATTTAGTGATTTTACTGCCCTATATGCACCCAGCGTACTGCTGCTCCGCACATATCAGTTACCTCTATGGCCTGACTATTTACATATGTATTTAGTGGTTTCACTGCCCTATATGCACCCAGCATACTGCTGCAGCTCCGCACATATCAGTTACTTCTATGGCCTGACTATTTACATATGTATTTAGTGATTTCACTGCCCTATATGCACCCAACGAGCTGCTGCTCCGCACATATCAGTTACTTCTATGGCCTGACTATTTACATATGTATTTAGTGATTTCACTGCCCTATTTGCACCCAACAAGCTGCTGCTCCGCACATATCAGTTACCTCTATCGCCTGACTATTTACATATGTATTTAGTGATTTCACTGCCCTATATGCACCCAGCGTACTGCTGCTCCGCACATATCAGTTACCTCTATGGCCTATTTACATATGTATTAAGTGATTTCACTGACCTATATACACCCAGCGTACTGCTGTTCCGCACATATCCTCTATGACCTGACTATTAACATATGTATTAAGTGATTTCACTACCCTATATGCACCCAGCGTATTGCTGCTCTGCACATATCATTTACCTCTATTGCCTGTCTATTTACATATGTATTTAGTGATTTCACTGCCCTATATGCACCCAGTGAGCTGCTGCTCCGCACATATCAGTTACTTCTATGGCCTGACTATTTACATATGTATTTAGTGATTTCACTACCCTATATGCACCCAACGTACTGCTGCTCTGCACATATCAGTTACCTCTATGGCCTGACTATTTACATATTTAGTGATTTCACTGCCCTATATGCACCCAGCGTACTGCTGCTGCTCCGCACATATCAGTTACCTCTATGGCCTGACTATTTACATATGTCTTTAGTGATTTCACTGCCCTATATGCACCCAGCGTACTGCTGCTCCGCACATATCAGCTACCTCTATGGCCTGACTATTTACATATGTATTTAGTGATTTTACTGCCCTATATGCACCCAGCGTACTGCTGCTCCGCACATATCAGTTACCTCTATGGCCTGACTATTTACATATGTATTTAGTGATTTCACTGCCCTATATGCACCTAGCATACTGCTGCTGCTCCCCACATATCAGTTACCTCTATCGCCTGACTATTTACATATGTATTTAGTGATTTCACTGCCCTATATGCACCCAGCGTACTGCTGCTCCGCACATATCAGTTACCTCTATGGCCTGACTATTTACATATATATTTAGTGATTTTACTGCCCTATATGCACCCAGAGTACTGCTGCTCCGCACATATCAGTTACCTCTATGGCCTGACTATTTACATATGTATTTAGTGATTTCACTGCCCTATATGCACCCAGCGTACTGCTGCTCCGCACATATCAGTTACCTCTATGGCCTGACTATTTACATATGTATTTAGTGATTTCACTGCCCTATATGCACCCAGCGTACTGCTGCTCCACACATATCAGTTACCTCTATGGCCTGACTATTTACATATGTATTTAGTGATTTCACTGCCCTATATGCACCCAACGAGCTGCTGCTCCGCACATATCAGTTACCTCTATGGCCTGACTATTTACATATGTATTTAGTGATTTCACTGCCATATATGCACCCAGCGTGCTGCTGCTCCGCACATATCAGTTACCTCTATGGCCTGACTATTTACATATGTATTTAGTGATTTCACTGCCCTATATGCACCCAACGAGCTGCTGCTCCGCACATATCAGTTACCTCTATCGCCTGACTATTTACATATGTATTTAGTGATTTCACTGCCCTATTTGCACCCAACGTACTGCTGCTCCGCACATATCAGTTACCTCTATGGCCTGACTATTTACATATGTATTTAGTGATTTCACTGCCCTATATGCACCCAGCATACTGCTGCTGCTCTGCACATATCAGTTACCTCTATCGCCTGACTATTTACATATGTATTTAGTGATTTCACTGCCCTATATGCACCCAGCGTACTGCTGCTGCTCCGCACATATCAGTTACCTCTGTGGCCTGTCTATTAACATATGTATTTAGTTATTTCACTGCCCTATATGCATCCAGCGTGCTGCTGCTGCTCCGCACATATCAGTTACCTCTATCGCCTGACTATTTACATATGTATTTAGTGATTTCACTGCCCTATTTGTACCCAACGAGCTGCTGCTCCACACATATCAGTTACCTCTATGGCCTGACTATTTACATATGTATTTAGTGATTTCACTGCCCTATATGCACCCAGCGTACTGCTGCTCCGCACATATCAGTTACCTCTATGGCCTGACTATTTACATATGTATTTAGTGATTTTACTGCCCTATATGCACCCAGCGTACTGCTGCTCCGCACATATCAGTTACCTCTATGGCCTGACTATTTACATATGTATTTAGTGATTTCACTGCCCTATATGCACCCAACAAGCTGCTGCTCCGCACATATCAGTTACCTCTATCGCCTGACTATTTACATATGTATTTAGTGATTTCACTGCCCTATATGCACCCAGCGTACTGCTGCTCCGCACATATCAGTTACCTCTATGACCTGACTATTTACATATGTATTAAGTGATTTCACTACCCTATATGCACCCAGCATACTGCTGCTCTGCACATATCCGTTACCTCTATCGCCTGTCTATTTACATATGTATTTAGTGATTTCACTGCCCTATATGCACCCAGCGTACTGCTGCTCCGCACATATCAGTTACCTCTATGACCTGACTATTTACATATGTATTAAGTGATTTCACTACCCTATATGCACCCAGCATACTGCTGCTCTGCACATATCAGTTACCTCTATGGCCTGACTATTTACATATGTATTTAGTGATTTCACTACCCGATATGCACCCAGCGTACTGCTGCTCAGCACATATCAGTTACCTCTATGGCCTGACTATTTACATATGTATTTAGTGATTTCACTACCCTATATGCACCCAGCGTACTGCTGCTCAGCACATATCAGCTACCTCTATGGCCTGACTATTTACATATGTATTTAGTGATTTCACTACCCTATATGCACCCAGCATACTGCTGCTCCGCACATATCAGCTATCTCTATGGCCTGACTATTTACATATGTATTTAGTGATTTCACTACCCTATATGCACCCAGCGTACTGCTGCTGCTCCGCACATATCAGTTACCTCTATGGCCTGACTATTTACATATGTATTTAGTGATTTCACTGCCCTATTTGTACCCAACGAGCTGCTGCTCCACACATATCAGTTACCTCTATGGCCTGACTATTTACATATGTATTTAGTGATTTCACTGCCCTATATGCACCCAGCGTACTGCTGCTCCGCACATATCAGTTACCTCTATGGCCTGACTATTTACATATGTATTTAGTGATTTTACTGCCCTATATGCACCCAGCGTACTGCTGCTCCGCACATATCAGTTACCTCTATGGCCTGACTATTTACATATGTATTTAGTGATTTCACTGCCCTATATGCACCCAACGAGCTGCTGCTCCGCACATATCAGTTACCTCTATGGCCTGACTATTTACATATGTATTTAGCGATTTCACTGCCCTATATGCACCCAGCGTGCTGCTGCTCCGCACATATTAGTTACCTCTATGGCCTGACTATTTACATATGTATTTAGTGATTTCACTGCCCTATATGCACCCAACAAGCTGCTGCTCCGCACATATCAGTTACCTCTATCGCCTGACTATTTACATATGTATTTAGTGATTTCACTGCCCTATATGCACCCAGCGTACTGCTGCTCCGCACATATCAGTTACCTCTATGACCTGACTATTAACATATGTATTAAGTGATTTCACTACCCTATATGCACCCAGCATACTGCTGCTCTGCACATATCAGTTACCTCTATCGCCTGTCTATTTACATATGTATTTAGTGATTTCACTGCCCTATATGCACCCAGTGAGCTGCTGCTCCGCACATATCAGTTACCTCTATGGCCTGTCTATTTACATATGTATTTAGTGATTTCACTACCCTATATGCACCCAGCGTACTGCTGCTCAGCACATATCAGTTACCTCTATGGCCTGACTATTTACATATGTATTTAGTGATTTCACTGCCCTATATGCACCCAACGAGCTGCTGCTCCGCACATATCAGTTACCTCTATCGCCTGACTATTTACATATGTATTTAGTGATTTCACTGCCCTATTTGCACCCAACGTACTGCTGCTCCGCACATATCAGTTACCTCTATGGCCTGACTATTTACATATGTATTTAGTGATTTCACTGCCCTATATGCACCCAGCATACTGCTGCTGCTCTGCACATATCAGTTACCTCTATCGCCTGACTATTTACATATGTATTTAGTTATTTTACTGCCCTATATGCACCCAGCGTACTGCTGCTGCTCCGCACATATCAGTTACCTCTGTGGCCTGTCTATTAACATATGTATTTAGTTATTTCACTGCCCTATATGCATCCAGCGTGCTGCTGCTGCTCCGCACATATCAGTTACCTCTATCGCCTGACTATTTACATATGTATTTAGTGATTTCACTGCCCTATTTGTACCCAACGAGCTGCTGCTCCACACATATCAGTTACCTCTATGGCCTGACTATTTACATATGTATTTAGTGATTTCACTGCCCTATATGCACCCAGCGTACTGCTGCTCCGCACATATCAGTTACCTCTATGGCCTGACTATTTACATATGTATTTAGTGATTTTACTGCCCTATATGCACCCAGCGTACTGCTGCTCCGCACATATCAGTTACCTCTATGGCCTGACTATTTACATATGTATTTAGTGATTTCACTGCCCTATATGCACCCAACAAGCTGCTGCTCCGCACATATCAGTTACCTCTATCGCCTGACTATTTACATATGTATTTAGTGATTTCACTGCCCTATATGCACCCAGCGTACTGCTGCTCCGCACATATCAGTTACCTCTATGGCCTATTTACATATGTATTTAGTGATTTCACTGCCCTATATGCACCCAGCGTACTGCTGCTCCGCACATATCAGTTACCTCTATGACCTGACTATTAACATATGTATTAAGTGATTTCACTACCCTATATGCACCCAGCATACTGCTGCTCTGCACATATCCGTTACCTCTATCGCCTGTCTATTTACATATGTATTTAGTGATTTCACTGCCCTATATGCACCCAGTGAGCTGCTGCTCCGCACATATCAGTTACCTCTATGGCCTGTCTATTTACATATGTATTAAGTGATTTCACTACCCTATATGCACCCAGCGTACTGCTGCTCCGCACATATCAGTTACCTCTATCGCCTGTCTATTTACATATGTATTTAGTGATTTCACTGCCCTATATGCACCCAGTGAGCTGCTGCTCCGCACATATCAGTTACCTCTATGGCCTGTCTATTTACATATGTATTAAGTGATTTCACTACCCTATATGCACCCAGCGTACTGCTGCTCTGCACATATCAGTTACCTCTATGGCCTGACTATTTACATATGTATTTAGTGATTTCACTACCCTATATGCACCCAGCGTACTGCTGCTCAGCACATATCAGTTACCTCTATGGCCTGACTATTTACATATGTATTTAGTGATTTCACTACCCTATATGCACCCAGCGTACTGCTGCTCAGCACATATCAGCTACCTCTATGGCCTGACTATTTACATATGTATTTAGTGATTTCACTACCCTATATGCACCCAGCATACTGCTGCTCCGCACATATCAGCTACCTCTATGGCCTGACTATTTACATATGTATTTAGTGATTTCACTACCCTATATGCACCCAGCGTACTGCTGCTGCTCCGCACATATCAGTTACCTCTATGGCCTGACTATTTACATATGTATTTAGTGATTTCACTGCCCTATTTGTACCCAACGAGCTGCTGCTCCACACATATCAGTTACCTCTATGGCCTGACTATTTACATATGTATTTAGTGATTTCACTGCCCTATATGCACCCAGCGTACTGCTGCTCCGCACATATCAGTTACCTCTATGGCCTGACTATTTACATATGTATTTAGTGATTTTACTGCCCTATATGCACCCAGCGTACTGCTGCTCCGCACATATCAGTTACCTCTATGGCCTGACTATTTACATATGTATTTAGTGATTTCACTGCCCTATATGCACCCAACGAGCTGCTGCTCCGCACATATCAGTTACCTCTATGGCCTGACTATTTACATATGTATTTAGCGATTTCACTGCCCTATATGCACCCAGCGTGCTGCTGCTCCGCACATATTAGTTACCTCTATGGCCTGACTATTTACATATGTATTTAGTGATTTCACTGCCCTATATGCACCCAACAAGCTGCTGCTCCGCACATATCAGTTACCTCTATCGCCTGACTATTTACATATGTATTTAGTGATTTCACTGCCCTATATGCACCCAGCGTACTGCTGCTCCGCACATATCAGTTACCTCTATGACCTGACTATTAACATATGTATTAAGTGATTTCACTACCCTATATGCACCCAGCATACTGCTGCTCTGCACATATCAGTTACCTCTATCGCCTGTCTATTTACATATGTATTTAGTGATTTCACTGCCCTATATGCACCCAGTGAGCTGCTGCTCCGCACATATCAGTTACCTCTATGGCCTGTCTATTTACATATGTATTTAGTGATTTCACTACCCTATATGCACCCAGCGTACTGCTGCTCAGCACATATCAGTTACCTCTATGGCCTGACTATTTACATATTTAGTGATTTCACTACCCTAGATGCCCCCAGCGTACTGCTGCTCAGCACATATCAGCTACCTCTATGGCCTGACTATTTACATATGTATTTAGTGATTTCACTACCCTATATGCACCCAGCGTACTCCTGCTCCGCACATATCAGTTACCTCTATGGCCTGACTATTTACATATGTATTTAGTGATTTTACTGCCCTATATGCACCCAGCGTACTGCTGCTGCTCTGCACATATCAGTTACCTCTATGGCCTGACTATTTACATATGTATTTAGTGATTTCACTGCCCTATATGCACCCAGCGTACTGCTGCTCAGCACATATCAGCTACCTCTATGGCCTGACTATTTACATATGTATTTAGTGATTTCACTACCCTATATGCACCCAGCGTACTGCTGCTCTGCACATATCAGCTACCTCTATGGCCTGACTATTTACATATGTATTTAGTGATTTCACTACCCTATATGCACCCAGCGTACTGCTGCTCCGCACATATCAGTTACCTCTATGGCCTGACTATTTACATATGTATTTAGTGATTTCACTACCCTATATGCATCCAGCGTACTGCTGCTGCTCCGCACATATCAGTTACCTCTATGGCCTGACTATTTACATATGTATTTAGTGATTTCACTGCCCTATTTGAACCCAACGAGCTGCTGCTCCGCACATACCAGTTACCTCTATGGCCTGACTATTTACATATTTAGTGATTTCACTGCCCTACATGCACCCAGCGTACTGCTGCTGCTCCGCACATACCAGTTACCTCTATGGCCTGACTATTTACATATTTAGTGATTTCACTGCCCTATATGCATCCAGCGTACTGCTGCTGCTCCACACATATCAGTTACTTCTATGGCCTGACTATTTACATATGTATTTAGTGATTTCACTGCCCTATATGCACCCAACGAGCTGCTGCTCCGCACATATCCGTTACCTCTATCGCCTGTCTATTTACATATGTATTTAGTGATTTCACTGCCCTATATGCACCCAGTGAGCTGCTGCCCCGCACATATCAGTTACCTCTATGGCCTGACTATTTACATATGTATTTAGTGATTTCACTGCCCTATATGCACCCAGCGTACTGCTGCTCAGCACATATCAGCTACCTCTATGGCCTGACTATTTACATATGTATTTAGTGATTTCACTACCCTATATGCACCCAGCGTACTGCTGCTCTGCACATATCAGCTACCTCTATGGCCTGACTATTTACATATGTATTTAGTGATTTCACTACCCTATATGCACCCAGCGTACTGCTGCTCCGCACATATCAGTTACCTCTATGGCCTGACTATTTACATATGTATTTAGTGATTTCACTACCCTATATGCATCCAGCGTACTGCTGCTGCTCCGCACATATCAGTTACCTCTATGGCCTGACTATTTACATATGTATTTAGTGATTTCACTGCCCTATTTGAACCCAACGAGCTGCTGCTCCGCACATACCAGTTACCTCTATGGCCTGACTATTTACATATGTATTAAGTGATTTCACTACCCTATATGCACCCAGCGTACTGCTGCTCCGCACATATCAGTTACCTCTATCGCCTGTCTATTTACATATGTATTTAGTGATTTCACTGCCCTATATGCACCCAGTGAGCTGCTGCTCCGCACATATCAGTTACCTCTATGGCCTGTCTATTTACATATGTATTAAGTGATTTCACTACCCTATATGCACCCAGCGTACTGCTGCTCTGCACATATCAGTTACCTCTATGGCCTGACTATTTACATATGTATTTAGTGATTTCACTACCCTATATGCACCCAGCGTACTGCTGCTCAGCACATATCAGTTACCTCTATGGCCTGACTATTTACATATGTATTTAGTGATTTCACTACCCTATATGCACCCAGCGTACTGCTGCTCAGCACATATCAGCTACCTCTATGGCCTGACTATTAACATATGTATTAAGTGATTTCACTGCCCTATTTGAACCCAACGAGCTGCTGCTCCACACATACCAGTTTCCTCTATGGCCTGACTATTTACATATTTAGTGATTTCACTGCCCTACATGCACCCAGCGTACTGCTGCTGCTCCACACATATCAGTTACTTCTATGGCCTGACTATTTACATATGTATTTAGTGATTTCACTGCCCTATATGCACCCAGCGTACTGCTGCTCCGCACATATCAGTTACCTCTATGGCCTGACTATTTACATATGTATTTAGTGATTTCACTGCCCTATTTGAACCCAACGAGCTGCTGCTCCGCACATACCAGTTTCCTCTATGGCCTGACTATTTACATATTTAGTGATTTCACTGCCCTACATGCACCCAGCGTACTGCTGCTGCTCCACACATATCAGTTACTTCTATGGCCTGACTATTTACATATGTATTTAGTGATTTCACTGCCCTATATGCACCCAACGAGCTGCTGCTCCGCACATATCCGTTACCTCTATCGCCTGTCTATTTACATATGTATTTAGTAAATACATGTCCCCAGCTAAAGCATTAGATTGTGAGCTCTGCTGGTCTTAGTGCACAGCTATCTCCTATAAAAAAATATACATACAGTGAAACAAGAAATTAGCATGTGCATTGTGTACGTCTCACATCATATGTGCCTCTTAGTATTTAGCAGGGGGCACCGCATTACACCCCTATAAATTTGCCATCTTGCATTTATACCTTGTGGCCCTAGTACAAAATGGGCCCCTGCTGAGCTTTTATTCTAGTCTATGCTATCTACATTAAAAGCTTCCAGGGCTACACATGGAAGTCTGTTTGCAATTGTAACATAGAACTGTACAGGCTTTCATTGCTACTTCTCATTCCAATAAACACATAGCAAAACTCACTTAAAGGGACAGTAAAAACCTTGAGATTTAAAAAAAAAAAATGTTTAGTTACATGTAATAAAACAACTTTGCAATATATTTTCATTACTTATTGTGTCCCCTTTTCATGTCATTTACTTATGAAAATTAAGCAAATTCTACATCTCAGAACATGAAAATCACCTGATGACTCCTCAGGGCTAACCCTGCTACATACCTTTCATTAATTGGCTTTAACTGATAACAACTGCAAAACAATTAGAATATCATTATGACTGCGACTAGCCTTGGTGCTGCAGACTAAAGCCCAGATAGGCTCCTCTGAAAAAGGCAAATTGTGGGTGGAGTCTGGCAACTGAAAAAAAAAATTGCAGTAAAAAGGATGTTAATTTGTTTTAAAAACATTAAGACTTGTCTGATATGTTATTTTATAGCAACACAAGTTAAGAAAAGGTTTCTTCTAAGTCAGGTTAGTCAAGTTGTACTACTCTATCCATAAGAGGTAATACCTGCATATGCTGCAGGGATAAAAAACAGAATTTATGCTTACCTGATAAATTACTTTCTCCAACGGTGTGTCCGGTCCACGGCGTCATCCATTACTTGTGGGAAATGTTCTCCCCCACAGGGAAAGGCAAGGAGAGCACACAGCAAGAGCTGTCCATATAGCTCCCCCTCTGGCTCCGCCCCCCAGTCATTCGACCGACGGTTAGGAGAAAAAGGAGAAACTATAGGGTGCCGTGGTGACTGTAGTGTATAAAGAAAAAAATTTCAACCTGATTAAAAAAAAAAAAAAAAAAACCAGGGCAGGCCGTGGACCAGACACACCGTTGGAGAAAGTAATTTATCAGGTAAGCATAAATTCTGTTTTCTCCAACATTGGTGTGCCCGGTCCACGGCGTCATCCATTACTTGTGGGAACCGATACCAAAGCTTTAGTACACGGATGAAGGGAGGAGCAAATCAGGTTACCTAAACAGAAGGCACCACGGCTTGCAAAACTTTTCTCCCAAAAACAGCCTCCGAAGAAGCAAAAATATCAAATTTGTAGAATTTGGCAAAAGTGTGCAGAGAAGACCAAGTCGCTGCCTTACATATCTGGTCAACAGAAGCCTCATTCTTATAGGCCCATGTGGAAGCCACAGCCCTAGTAGAGTGAGCTGTGATACGGTCAGGAGGCTGCCGTCCGGCAGTCTCATAAGCCAAGCGGATAATGCTTTTCAGCCAGAAAGAGAGAGAGGTAGCAGTAGCTTTTTGACCTCTCCTCTTACCAGAGTAAACGACAAACAAGGATGAGGTTTGTCTAAAATCTTTTGTTGCTTCTAAATAGAACTTTAAAGCACGAACAACATCTAAATTGTGTAATAAACGTTCCTTCTTTGAAACTGGATTCGGACACAAAGAAGGAACAACTATTTCCTGGTTGATGTTCTTGTTGGAAACAACTTTTGGAAGAAAACCAGGCTTAGTACGCAAAACAACCTTATCTGAATGGAACACCAGATAGGGTTGATCACACTGCAAAGCAGATAATTCAGAAACTCTTCTAGCAGAAGAAATAGCAACCAAAATCAGAACTTTCCAAGATAGTAACTTAATATCTATGGAATGTAAAGGTTCAAACGGAACCCCTTGAAGAACTGAAAGAACTAAATTTAGACTCCAAGGAGGAGTCATGGGTCTGTAAACAGGCTTGATTCTAACCAAAGCCTGAACAAAAGCTTGTACATCTGGCAAAGCTGCCAGTCGTTTGTGCAACAAGACGGATAATGCAGAAATCTGTCCTTTTAGAGAACTAGCTGACAATCCTTTATCCAAACCTTCTTGGAGAAAGGAGAGAATCTTTGGAATTTTAATCTTACTCCAGGAGAATCCTTTGGATTCACACCAACAGATATGTTTTCCATATTTTATGGTAAATCTTTCTAGTCACAGGTTTTTTGGCTTGGACCAGAGTATCAATCACAGAATTTGAAAACCCACGCTTGGATAAAATCAAGCGTTCAATTTCCAAGCAGTCAGCTGCAGAGAAACTAGATTGGGATGTTCGAATGGACCTTGTACTAGAAGGTCCTGTCTCAAAGGTAGCTTCCATGGTGGAGCCGATGACATATTCACCAGGTCTGCATACCAAGTCCTGCGTGGCCACGCAGGAGCTATCGGAATCACTGAGGCCTTCTCCTGTTTGATCCTGGCTATGAGCCTGGGGAGGAGAGGAAACGGTGGAAACACATATGCTAGGTTGAACGACCAAGGCGCCACTAATGCATCCACTAGAGTCGCCTTGGGATCCCTGGATCTGGACCCGTAGCAAGGAATCTTGAAGTTCTGACGGGACTTCATTAGATCCATGTCTGGAATGCCCCATAATTGGGTTAACTGAGCAAAGACCTCCGGATGGAGTTCCCACTCCCCCGGATGGAAAGTCTGACGACTCAAATAGTCCGCCTCCCAGTTGTCTACTCCTGGGATGTGAATAGCAGATCGATGGCAGGAGTGATTCTCTGCCTATTGGATTATCTTGGTTACTTCCTTCATCGCTAGGGAACTCTTTGTTCCCCCCTGATGATTGATGTACGCAACAGTCGTTATGTTGTCCGACTGAAATCTTATGAACCTGACTTCCGCTAGCTGAGGCCAAGCCAGGAGCGCATTGAATATAGCTCTTAGTTCCAAAATGTTTATCGGGAGAAGCGACTCTTCCCGCGACCATAGGCCCTGAGCTTTCAGAGAGTCCCAGACCGCGCCCCACCCCAAGAGGCTGGCGTCGGTCGTGACGATGACCCACTCCGGTCTGCGGAAACTCATTCCCTGAGACAGGTGATCCTGGGTCAACCACCAGAGAAGTGAGTCCCTGGTTACCTGGTCTACTTGAATTTGGGGAGACAAGTCTGTATAGTCCCCATTCCACTGATTGAGCATGCACAGCTGTAATGGTCTTAGATGAATTCGAGCAAAAGGAACCACATCCATTGCTGCGACCATTAGTTCTATTACTTCCATGCATTGAGCTATGGAGGGTTGAGGAATAGAGTGAAGAACTCGACAAGCTTTTAGAAGTTTTGTCTTTCTGACGTCTGTGAGAAAGATCTTCATTTCCACAGAATCTATTATTGTTCCCAGAAAAGGAACCCTTGTGGACGGTGACAGTGAACTTTTTTCTATGTTCACTTTCCACCCGTGAGATCTGAGAAAAGCCAACACAATGTCTGTATGAGCCCTCGCTTTGGAAAGAGACGACGCTTGGATTAGGATGTCGTCTAGATAAGGTGCTACAGCGATGCCCCTCGGTCTTAGGACCGCTAGAAGGGACCCTAGCACCTTTGTGAAAATTCTGGGAGCGGTGGCTAAACCGAATGGAAGAGCCACAAACTGGTAATGTTTGTCCAGAAAGGCGAACCTCAGGAACTGATGATGAGATTTGTGGATTGGGATATGCAGATACGCATCCTTTAGATCCACGGTAGTCAAAAATTGACCCTGCTGGATTGTTGGTAAGATTGTCCGAATGGTTTCCATCTTGAAGGATGGAACTCTGAGGAACTTGTTTAATATCTTTAAATCCAGAATTGGCCTGAAAGTTCCTTCTTTTTTGGGAACCACAAACAGGTTTGAGTAAA
>NC_069499.1:1585385480-1585415480 GCF_027579735.1 Bombina bombina
AAAGGACGTTTTAAGTACATGTGGGTTGAGTGAAACTGACACCTTTGCGAGGCTTACTAGTGATATGTGCAATTTACCATTTTCTTGCATATATATATATATATATATATATATATATATATATATATACACACACACACACATATTGCATGTTCTATCTGAATCATGAAAGAAAAATGTTGGGTTTCATGTCTCTTTAATTAAATATTATTGTTGCAAACATTGGTAAAGGCAAATATAGTACAGGAACAATATACTCAGGCAAACAGGTGGTAAGAGCTCATTGTATTCAAATCAGCTACAGGAACACCCTTTTAGATGTGAGGCCCCCTCTTCTTGTTTACAAAGCTTTTTTATAGTCTGTACTGACATTTTAATTATACTTGGTGGTTTTCACAGACAAAAGTAGCTATTTCATTAAACAAAATACAAGTAAATGATCTATTTGCAAACAATTTAAAACACAGCAGCAGGTTTAATGGGTAACTGGGAACACAAAAATTAGGAGAACATATAGTACAATATCATTTTAGAAGTGTACGGTCTAAAGGAATCGTGTTTTAATTCTGACTTCCATAGCCTTTTTAAGTTTCAAGAAAACAAAAAACAGTGAAAATGCAGTAATTTTCTAAAAGCGCATGATATATGTTTGTAAAGCTACATATTGCTGGTATCTGAATATTCCACCTGCAGCACAGTGCTACATACTGATGTAAGCTTCCAGCTAAACAAGTTTCTCGGGACTGATGCTCAGGAGACCGCACCTTACACTCCTCTGCATAATGCGCCTGGGTTGGGTTTTATGGAATAAGTCTATGGAACAGATTCCTGAAGCTATATAAGTGACCAGCTCTTTACATCATGCTAACAAGTCCTTCTTCATTTGTGACCTTCAGATCTATTCGATGGGACACTGACTCACCTCTCCAGTTCCATAACAACTGGGACACTTATGTAATCAATGGACATAACCTTAAAATGCCAAAGCATATTCGCAAGCATCCCTCTTTCATTATGACAAGCATTATTATCCAGTCTGTGTTGTGTATGTTTCACTCTTCATTACAGAGCACCATTATGTGTCGTGTATATTTCACTCTTCATTACAGAGCACCATTATGTGTCGTGTATGTTTCACTCTTCATTACAGAGCACCATTATGTGTTGTGTATGTTTCACTCTTCATTACAGAGCACCATTATGTGTTGTGTATGTTTCACTCTTCATTACAGAGCACCATTATGTGTTGTGTATGTTTCACTCTTCATTACAGAGCACCATTATGTGTTGTGTATGTTTCACTCTTCATTACAGAGCACCATTATGTGTTGTGTATGTTTCACTCTTCATTACAGAGCAGCATTATGTGTTGTGTATGTTTCACTCTTCATTACAGAGCAGCATTATGTGTTGTGTATGTTTCACTCTTCATTACAGAGCAGCATTATGTGTTGTGTATGTTTCACTCTTCATTACAGAGCACCATTATGTGTTGTGTATGTTTCACTCTTCATTACAGAGCAGCATTATGTGTTGTGTATGTTTCACTCTTCATTACAGAGCAGCATTATGTGTTGTGTATGTTTCACTCTTCATTACAGAGCACCATTATGTGTTGTGTATGTTTCACTCTTCATTACAGAGCAGCATTATGTGTTGTGTATGTTTCACTCTTCATTACAGAGCAGCATTATGTGTTGTGTATGTTTCACTCTTCATTACAGAGCACCATTATGTGTTGTGTATGTTTCACTCTTCATTACAGAGCAGCATTATGTGTTGTGTATGTTTCACTCTTCATTACAGAGCAGCATTATGTGTTGTGTATGTTTCACTCTTCATTACAGAGCACCATTATGTGTTGTGTATGTTTCACTCTTCATTACAGAGCACCATTATGTGTTGTGTATGTTCCACTCTTCATTACAGAGCACCATTATGTGTTGTGTATGTTCCACTCTTCATTACAGAGCACCATTATGTGTTGTGTATGTTTCACTCTTCATTACAGAGCACCATTATGTGTTGTGTATGTTTCACTCTTCATTACAGAGCACCATTATGTGTTGTGTATGTTTCACTCTTCATTACAGAGCACCATTATGTGTTGTGTATGTTTCACTCTTCATTACAGAGCACCAGTCTGTGTTGTGTATGTTTCACTCTTCATTACAGAGCACCATTATGTGTCGTGTATATTTCACTCTTCATTACAGAGCACCATTATGTGTCGTGTATGTTTCACTCTTCATTACAGAGCACCATTATGTGTCGTGTATGTTTCACTCTTCATTACAGAGCACCATTATGTGTTGTGTATGTTTCACTCTTCATTACAGAGCACCATTATGTGTTGTGTATGTTTCACTCTTCATTACAGAGCACCATTATGTGTTGTGTATGTTTCACTCTTCATTACAGAGCACCATTATGTGTTGTGTATGTTTCACTCTTCATTACAGAGCACCATTATGTGTTGTGTATGTTTCACTCTTCATTACAGAGCACCATTATGTGTTGTGTATGTTTCACTCTTCATTACAGAGCACCATTATGTGTTGTGTATGTTTCACTCTTCATTACAGAGCACCATTATGTGTTGTGTATGTTTCACTCTTCATTACAGAGCACCATTATGTGTTGTGTATGTTTCACTCTTCATTACAGAGCACCATTATGTGTTGTGTATGTTTCACTCTTCATTACAGAGCACCATTATGTGTTGTGTATGTTTCACTCTTCATTACAGAGCACCATTATGTGTTGTGTATGTTTCACTCTTCATTACAGAGCACCATTATGTGTTGTGTATGTTTCACTCTTCATTACAGAGCACCATTATGTGTTGTGTATGTTTCACTCTTCATTACAGAGCACCATTATGTGTTGTGTATGTTTCACTCTTCATTACAGAGCACCATTATGTGTTGTGTATGTTTCACTCTTCATTACAGAGCACCATTATGTGTTGTGTATGTTTC
The DNA here is from genome assembly GCF_027579735.1 of Bombina bombina. Lineage (NCBI taxonomy): Eukaryota > Metazoa > Chordata > Amphibia > Anura > Bombinatoridae > Bombina > Bombina bombina. Next base: position 1,585,388,462 of record NC_069499.1, read on the forward strand.
ACTCTTCATTACAGAGCACCATTATGTGTTGTGTATGTTTCACTCTTCATTACAGAGCACCATTATGTGTTGTGTATGTTTCACTCTTCATTACAGAGCACCATTATGTGTTGTGTATGTTTCACTCTTCATTACAGAGCACCATTATGTGTTGTGTATGTTCCACTCTTCATTACAGAGCACCATTATGTGTTGTGTATGTTTCACTCTTCATTACAGAGCACCATTATGTGTTGTGTATGTTTCACTCTTCATTACAGAGCACCATTATGTGTTGTGTATGTTTCACTCTTCATTACAGAGCACCATTATGTGTTGTGTATGTTTCACTCTTCATTACAGAGCACCATTATGTGTTGTGTATGTTCCACTCTTCATTACAGAGCACCATTATGTGTTGTGTATGTTTCACTCTTCATTACAGAGCACCATTATGTGTTGTGTATGTTTCACTCTTCATTACAGAGCACCATTATGTGTTGTGTATGTTCCACTCTTCATTACAGAGCACCATTATTATCAGCCCCAATACAACGATCTACACAGCAACGTCAGTCAAGAGCCCTCAGCACCTCGCACACATTTTATCACCAGTTTAGAAATATGAAGACTAAGGCAGCATTTAGTTTAAACCCTGTTTTAGTGCCTCTGGGTCCTGCAGAACAGGATGCTGGAGAGTCACCTGTTTCAGCTGCCTGGGGCTTTGTTGATTTTCTTCTCTAACTGATCAAAGAGCACCTGAAGCATCAAGCAGAAAATAATGCAGAGATTGATAGGGAAATAAACAGACGTATCAGTAAAACATGGGCATATAGTGACGGATACACAAAGATACAGCGAGAAGCTAAAAGGGAAAGAGAAGATACAAAATAGAGGTTTGAAAGGGACGGTGTACTCTGTATTTTCTTTGTTTCAACTAAAAGACGGTATTTGACATTTCATAATGTGTAAATGCTTTAATATGCATGATAGAAAACATTTACAGTTCTGGTCAACAGGGGGCCCTGGAGCAGATTTTTTTTGGGGTCCCCCAAAGGTAACTCGATACTAAGCAATAGCAATGATATACATGTTGCTCTGTATAATGATTTTGTGTCAGACAGACAACCTGCACTAATAACAGGCTCCCTTGCATTAGGCATGTACACATCCTGCACACACCTATGTACAGGCTGGCTACTTTGGCCCCCAGCACTTGGCCCTGGTAGCACTGCACCGATGGTAGCTCCACCCCTGTTTCTATGCCCCTTTAAGATATCCTGCACTAAACAGACCAACGGGGAATTGTCAAATGTATTTATGATGAAAATAATTTTATTGTATTTTCCAAAAAAACTAAATAAAAAATACAATTACAATATTACACGGTCCATTATGTACAATACCTGTATTTAGTATTAAACAAATAGAAATCATAAAGAAGTACATTAAAAGGATATCTTTGTCTATGCTTACAATGAATAGAACCCAGTGGTAACAGTCTACATAATGCCAGTATATGGCACAATAAGGTATTGGTGAACCTATAAATAGGCAATATAACAAATGTATTTATAATGTTAAAGAGAGATTGTACTAAAAAAAAAAAAACAACAACAACAAAAAACGATCATGCATATAAAATATAAAAACATAGAATTTGACGGTAGATAAGAACCAAAAAGGCCCATCAAGTCTACACATATTACTGTTACTTATTACTTAGGATAGCCTTATGCATGTCCTATCAAGTCTACACATATTACATGTTACTTATTACTTAGGATAGCCTTATGCATGTCCCATCAAGTCTACACATATTACTGTTACTTATTACTTAGTATAGCCTTATGCATGTCCCATCAAGTCTACACATATTACAAGTTACTTATTACTTAGGATAGCCTTATGTATGTCCCATCAAGTCTACACATATTACATGTTACTTATTACTTAGTATAGCCTTATGCATGTCCCATCAAGTCTACACATATTACATATTACTTATTACTTAGTATAGCCTTATGCATGTCACATCAAGTCTACACATATTACTGTTACTTATTACTTAGTATAGCCTTATGTATGTCCCATCAAGTCTACACATATTACACGTTACTTATTACTTAGTATAGCCTTATGCATGTCCCATCAAGTCTATACATATTACACGTTACTTATTACTTAGTATAGCCTTATGCATGTCCCATCAAGTCTACACATATTACATGTTACATATTACTTAGTATAGCCTTATGTATGTCCCATCAAGTCTACACATATTACATGTTACTTATTACTTAGTATAGCCTTATGCATGTCCCATCAACTCTACACATTACATGTTACTGTTTCCTTAGTATAGCCTTATGTATGTCCCATCAAGTCTACACATATTACTGTTACTTATTACTTAGTATAACCTTATGTATGTCCCATCAAGTCTACACATTTTACATGTTACTTATTACTTAGTATAACCTTATGTATGTCCCATCAAGTCTACACATTTTACATGTTACTTATTACTTAGGATAGCCTTATGCATGTCCCATCAAGTCTACACATATTACATGTTACTTATTACTTAGTATAGCCTTATGCATGTCCCATCAAGTCTACACATATTACATGTATGTGAGAGCACGGGTGTATGCGTGAGAGCACAGGTGTATGCCTGTATATGCATGAGAGCACGGGTGTATGCCTGTATATGAGCACAGGTGTATGCCTGTATATGAGCACAGGTGTATGCATGTACATGAGAACAGGTGTATGTATGTATATGAGCACAGGTGTATGCATGTATATGAGCACAGGTGTATGCATGTATATGAGCACAGGTGTATGCATGTACATGAGCACAGGTGTATGCATGTACATGAGCACAGGTGTATGCCTGTATATGAGCACAGGTGTATGCCTGTATATGAGCACAGGTGTATGCATGTACATGAGCACAGGTGTATGCATGTACATGAGCACAGGTGTATGCATGTATGTATATGAGCACAGGTGTATGCATGTATGTATATGAGCACAGGTGTATGCATGTATGTATATGAGCACAGGTGTATGCATGTATGTATATGAGCACAGGTGTATGCATGTATATGAGCACAGGTGTATGCATGTATATGAGCACAGGTGTATGCATGTATATGAGCACAGGTGTATGCATGTATATGAGCACAGGTGTATGCATGTATATGAGCACAGGTGTATGCATGTATATGAGCACAGGTGTATGCATGTATATGAGCACAGGTGTATGCATGTATATGAGCACATGTGTATGCATGTATATGAGCACAGGTGTATGCATGTATATGAGCACAGGTGTATGCATGTATATGAGCACAGGTGTATGTATATGAGCACAGGTGTATGCATGTATATGAGCACAGGTGTATGCATGTATATGAGCACAGGTGTATGCATGTATATGAGCACAGGTGTATGCATGTATATGAGCACAGGTGTATGCATGTATATGAGCACAGGTGTATGTATGTATATGAGCACAGGTGTATGCCTGTATATGAGCACAGGTGTATGCATGTATATGAGCACAGGTGTATGCATGTATATGAGCACAGGTGTATGTATGTATATGAGCACAGGTGTATGTATGTATATGAGCACAGGTGTATGCCTGTATATGAGCACAGGTGTATGCATGTATATGAGCACAGGTGTATGTATGTATATGAGCACAGGTGTATGCATGTATATGAGCACAGGTGTATGCATGTACATGAGCACAGGTGTATGCATGTACATGAGCACAGGTGTATGCATGTACATGAGCACAGGTGTATGCATGTATATGAGCACAGGTCTTTGTATAATTGTGAGTGTGTATAGCTAAGTGCATAAATGTAATTATTTGCATTTTGTGCTGTAAGAATCTGGGTCACCCCTTCTAATAATGTCACTCTTTCATTCCCCCTAATTAAAGCATATTTACTAAATTGTTTCTCTGCATTGTGATGCCCCAGGCTATCAGAATATGATGGCATCTGTGTCACGCAAGAAATGGGAGTGCCAATGCCTACAGCACCTGACACCTAATCATAGGGTTTTAAAGGTGTACCTAAGACCACGAGCACTCCAGCCTAGCTGGCTCAAGGGATTGTCTAAAATACTAAATATTAACCCTCAAGATGCCACACTACACAGTTTGTTCTAAACCCATCTGATTTAGTATATCTAATGTCTTAGATAATAGAGAGGGCTGTAACACCACATAGCCGGGCACTGTGCCATCTCTAGCTGCCAACGGGCTGATGAAAAATCTGCATAAATTTAAATAAGAATTTCTCAGCACATTCACTAGATCTAGAATAAAAAACTTGAGGTTATTCAGAGCACAGATAAAACTATCTAAATGCCAAAAGTGTGTAAATATATTTATCCCTGTCATTATCTGTTTATATCTGCGCTCATTTATTTCTAGTTCTTATATATTATTTGTGCATCTAATACAAGTGACACCTGATTTGTCACTCACTGTAAGTAAGGGTGCACCTGCAAATCCAACAAGCCAACGCACCTGCTAGAAACAGGTGTAACCAAGTGAAACTGCCGCATGTCATGCTGCGAGTCCCAACAGGCCCAGCACCACGGAGGTGTACAGGAACAAAGGCTGCTGTAATTGCCCTGTAAGCTCTGCCTTGCGGAAGCAAAACTGGCTTGTCTGCATTAGTTGTTTTTTTGCCGTCACATCCAAAAATGTGACTTTTATGACTTTCGGCGCTGAGTTTTCAGCATTTTAGTATTGAAATGAAACAAAGTAATTGCCAAGGGGAAAAAAAAGACACACAGGTAAAATTGCTACCCCAGATACAACACTGAAATGTTGTAACCTGTTTAGCAACCTATTAAATTAGGAAGTAAAACATATTCAGCTATTGATAGACAATACATAGCGCTATAAATGAATAACGCCTCACTTTATTTTGGAATGATAAATAAGGGATATACACAACATATTTTATAAAGTGTTCCCTAAATGTCTTTAACCATATGAGAATATCAAGTATTTGCAGATTCCTTTACTTGCTTCCATCTATTAAATGTCACTGTTGGGACCTTGTACCCTGAATACAATGTACACTAATCTATAAGTTCAGAGTATGATCTCTTGTTATATAATTGTATCCTTTCTGAAACCTAACCGTGTTAAATCCAACAGTGTATTTGCGCACTTTTATTCCGTATCTTCTTGTTTCAAAGCTCCAAACAATGTGTGATCATATAAAGTCACCTTCTGCACGTTCAATTTACAGATATGTATCCAGTGCTCAGCAAGAAGCACCACATTGTCCTAAATAATTTACAATATTTGGCATTCATTTCTCTCTCTCATACACAACTCCTCCTCTATCTATTAAATATCATAAGTTCATATAAATATGTCAGCCCCTGGGTTAAACACTAAAATTCAGGTTAAACACCTGCGCACGAGTGGGAGAGACAAAACCTTAGATGAGTCTACTTGTTAGCTTCATTAAAGCCAATTAGGGCTCTTCAAAAGGATCAGTAAAGACCTCGCTGCAGATCCACTTTATTCTTCTCGGGATAATTGAAGGGATCAGCTAAACTAGGAAGCAGAATGTCTACCCTTTAACCCCAGCTAAAGCTTATTAACCGTCTAAATCCTGTGATCATTAGCAGCTTAGAATTAACTCTGCTACACAAGCCTGAGACTTCTGCCCATTGGATATGGAAAGAGACTTTAGAGGGAGTGACCGGCTAACATAAAAATAAAAACTGGTTTGGATGGTTCATCCTCAGCATTAGTACTGGAGATTTGAGTTTCAGGCTGATGAAACTGGCATAACAGCCTTATCTTAGGATCAGACTTTAGTGAAACTGGGCAGTGGCTAATGAAAAAAAGCTTCAAAACACAAGGAATAAAAGGGAATAGACAAGCCCATCCTTAAATAGTGAGAAGAGCAGCAAGCCAATGTGACAGCCGCCCTCACAACGGGCTATTAACTAGATTAAAGACAGGATGACTCTGAGCCATTCATTGTCACATCAATTGTAATATAGGTCAGAAGCTTCTTATTTACATGAATCAGATGCCAATAAAAATGTATTCAAATCATTTTACTCCTTAGAATGAGCAGCAGAGCGTGTTACTGTTTTATAAATAAAGTAATAATAATAATAATCTTATTTAAAGGGACAGTCTAGTATAAATTAAACTCATTATTCAGATAGGACTTTAAATTTTAATCAACTTTCCAATTTACTTTTATCATCAAATTAGCTTTTTTCTCTTGGTATTCTTAGTTTAAACTAAACATAGGTAGGCTCATATGCTAATTTCTAAGCCTTTGAGGGCTGCCTCTTATCACAGGCTTTTTAAATCTCTTTTCAACACAAAAAGACAGAAAGTACACGTGGGCTATATAGATAACACTGAGTTCAGGCACAGGGGGTTATTTAAGATCTAGCACAACACAAAGAGACAGAAAGTACACGTGGGCCATATAGATAACACTGTGTTCAGGCACAGGGGGTTATTTAAGATCTAGCACAACACAAAGACAGAAAGTACACGTGGGCCATATAGATAACACTGTGTTCAGGCACAGGGGGTTATTTAAGATCTAGCACAACACAAAGAGACAGAAAGTACACGTGGGCTATATAGATAACACTGTGTTCAGGCACAGGGGGTTATTTAAGATCTAGCACAATACAATGCTAAATTTAAGACAATAGATAATAAACAGTCACAGTCATGTGATCAGGGGGCTGGAAGAAGGTTCCTAGATACAAGGTAATCACAAAGGTAAAAAGTATATTAATATAACTGTTATGCAAAACTGGGGAATGGGTAATAAAGGGATTATCTATCTTTTAAAACAATAACAATTCTATGGTAGATTGTCCCTTTAACCCAAATTTTTGGTAGACTGTCCCTTTAAGATACCACATGCATTTTATAACAATACTGTTTACTCCAAGGTAATTGTTTGTGACAAGAGGTCAGAATTTAAGGCTGGAAGGAAGGAGATTTAATCTCCAGCAACGTTAACGTTTTTTTCACAGTAAGAACAATGACATTTTGGAATTTATTGCCTAAGTAGGTAGTAAATGCCAATACCTAAATAAAAACGTTTAGATAGATTTCTGGCTAAAGAAAGAATTCAGGGATATGACTGCTTGTGTTAAATGGTTCAGATAATAGTTTAATGTAAGTTCAACTGTCAGTTTATTATCTTTATACACAGTAGTCTCTGTATAAATTAAATTTGATGTAATTCTGTCTTCTTTCAACTTCATCTACTATGTTACTGACAATTCCTAGTGTTTTAATCAATTATGTAGACAAGGGACACACGTCTAATAAACTGACATTAGCAAAAAATTATTCCAGTAAAAGCCATGACAATTAAATAAATATATGCACATATGCTGCTTATGCACGTGCACCCTCACTCAAACACTGCACCTGCTCAGATTGCCCCTCTACGCAGGAGCGGAGTACAAAAGTCCAGAATAAGTGCATATGCTGCTGAAATAATAGATTTTACAAGAAGCATTTTTAGTAATAAAAGTATATTGCAAACATGCACTCACATTTAATTAGGTCCCTTTAATATTTATCTATAAAGAAATATGCTAAACATTACAGTATCCGACCGTGAAAAATGTGTAGTAGAAGATAATTATTTGGAAACAATTGCAAGAAAAATAAACTTTGGAGAAGGGTGGAAGAAATCTAGCACAGGGTTGAATAGCCATCATTATGCATCCTTAGCTGTGATTACAAACAGGCAGATTCTTTTGCTGCAAGGCACTCGGTCTGGTTTCACTATAACTTAAGTAATCATCAGTATCGCTTCACTTGTACAGCTAATGAACAGGTGGAAAAACATAAGCCAAACCCTCAGGTAGATTATTTGTAGCAAAAGAATAAGGACAGCAGGTTGTAGCATGACACAGAAAGCTTAAATACTATACACTTCTGATCCACACTGCCTGCTTAACCACTTGTGTACCACAGAGGGCTGCAATGTATCGCTATACAACCCTTACCTAGCAGCCAAGGAGTTAACCAACGCATAAGAAACCATTGTTGTTTATGCTTACAATGGCAAATCATTTATAAGGATTTCATTGCTAAACATATACTCAGTAAGGGACACTTTTGTCACTAGACCCCAGTTATTTATTTTAATGCTGGCGACACCCCAAGAATCACAATAAAAATATAGTGCAATAGACGGAGCAGGGAAGTAACGTTTAGTGTCACTAGAAACGTTCATGGACTTGTAACAATTAGCCAGCTACACATTTTTGTGCATCTAGGTGCATGCTCATTAATGTAAAACAGGGGTAACATTCTAGGAGCCATGGTTCTTTGTCTTACGGGATTTGTAAAGCCCAGTAATACTAACCAAGCACACGTTCAATAAACAACACCGAATGACCGCACAAAGTTTTCCTTTCTGTGTCACCCACCACCCAGTTAATAAAGATCCTTTTGCAGCAAACACTATTTGTGAGTGACGGCTCTGAGGTAATCACTGCTTACACTGCCTGTAGCATCCTACTAGACACAAGTGGAGCTGACTGGCACATGCCTATACTGGCTTTTAAAGAATTTCTTGGTTATTAAAAGGGACAGTCTACTCCTGAATTGTTATACTTTAAAAAGAGAGATAATCCCTTTATTACCCATTCCCCAGTTTTGCATAACTAACACAGTTATAATAATACACTTTTTACCTATGTGATTACCTTGTATCTAAGCCTCTGAAGACTGCCCCCTTACCTCAGATCTTTTGGTAGGCTTGCATTTTAGCCAATCAGTGCTGACTCATAAATAACTCCATGGGAGTGAGTATGTTATCTATAGGGCACACATGAACGAGCACGGTCTAGCTGTGGAAAAACTGTCAAAATGCACTGATATAAGAGGCAACCTTCAAGGGCTTAGAAATTAGCATATGAGCCTACCTAGGTTTAGCTTTCAACAAATAATAGCTGGGCATCAGCTGAACAGTTCTTTAGACCAACTGGTTTTTGGTTGCTGCAGAGATAAATCTAACACTTTCTGCCCAATACAATAGGTGCAAACAGCAGTAGAGACAAAGAGAACAAAGCAAATGTGATGATAACATTTGTTTAAATTGCATGTCCTGTCTGAATCATGAAAGCTTCATTTTTACTTGACTGTCCCTTTAAAGGGACATTAAAGTCTAATTTAAATTTACAAGAAGATACCTGTAGTGAAACCTAGGTTTCAAAATAGTGGCTCCCATAATAAGAGGTAGGTGCAGGAAATGTATTTAAGTGTTTAATGTTCCTTTAAAGAGACATAACACATTGTGCAGTTACACGGCTACTGAAAGAAATTAACATATCAACAAAGTGTCAACATGTTTGGAATCTATTAACACCTTGTTTGCTTTAATACTTTTTCAATGCCCAAACTCCACCCACATTTGCCTTATTTGTAGGATCTAGTCCAGACTTGTTAAAGAGAGAGCAGATTACCCACTGTCATTTTGTTAGCAAAAGATTCCTTACCCAAAAATCTCTGCTGAGCCAAGGACAGATGTGTGTCAGGGTTAACCAGGTGAAGCCTGCCATTGGCTCTTCCAGTTGTCAGAATTGGAAACGCACAATTGTTATACTTAGATTGCAATAGTGATATTGTTTCACTATACACAATTAAACATCGTATTCATTGTACTTCGCTCTTTTGGCATCCTTTGTTACTTAGCTCCTTTCCATGAGGCTCAGAAGCGTGCTCATGATATAAAAACTTAAAAGGGACACGAAACCCAAAATACATCATTTATGATTCAGACAGAGCACACCATTAGAAATCATTTTCTAATAAACTTATATTATCTAATTTGCTTCATTACATTGATATCTTTAGTTGAAGGAGCCACAATGCACAACTGGGAGCTAGCTGAGCACATTGGGTGAGCCACCAATTAGCAGCTACATAGGTATGGATACCAAGAGAACAAATAAAATTCAAATAAAAAAAAAAGTAAATTGGAAAGATGTTTAAAATTGCACGCACAATCTGAAGCATGAAAGGAAAATGTTGGGTTTCATGTTAAGGTTTTATATACAATTTGTAACATTCTATTCTATTAGTTAAGAGCCTAAAGATTTGTTACAGATGTGCGGTTGCTTGTTAGGAGAGTGCACGTCTCATAAGCTTTTCTGTCCCCTTAACGAGTGTGCAAAATATTAGATATGACTTTACAGCTATGTGTTTTAATGGGAAGTGCTAACAGCCAATGTTTCTTCAAAGTGACCCTTTAACGAGTGTGACACACTTATTATGCACCTTGTATTGCGTTCTATTGCACCGTACTGAGACGGGGGGGGGGGGGCAGCATATGATACTACCAGCAGAACACTATTACTAAACACTTATATTATGCACCTTGTATTGCGTTCTATTGCACCGTACTGAGACGGGGGGCAGCACATGATACTACCAGCAGAACACTATCACTAAACACTTATATTATGCACCTTGTATTGCGTTCTATTGCACCGTACTGAGACGGGGGGGCAGCACATGATACTACCAGCAGAACACAATTACTAAACACTTATATTATGCACCTTGTATTGCGTTCTATTGCACCGTACTGAGACCGGGGGGGCAGCACATGATACTACCAGCAGAACACTATTACTAAACACTTATATTATGCACCTTGTATTGCGTTCTATTGCACCATACTGAGACGGGGGGGGGGGGGGCAGCACATGATACTACCAGCAGAACACAATTACTAAACACTTATATTATGCACCTTGTATTGCGTTCTATTGCACCGTACTGAGACGGGGGGGCAGCACATGATACTACCAGCAGAACACTATCACTAAACACTTATATTATGCACCTTGTATTGCGTTCTATTGCACCGTACTGAGACGGGGGGGGCAGCACATGATACTACCAGCAGAACACTATTACTAAACACTTATATTATGCACCTTGTATTGCGTTCTATTGCACCGTACTGAGACGGGGGGGGCAGCACATGATACTACCAGCAGAACACTATCACTAAACACTTATATTATGCACCTTGTATTGCGTTCTATTGCACCGTACTGAGACGGGGGGGGGCAGCACATGATACTACCTGCAGAACACAATCACTAAACACTTATATTATGCACCTTGTATTGCGTTCTATTGCACCGTACTGAGACGGGGGGGCAGCACATGATACTACCAGCAGAACACAATTACTAAACACTTATATTATGCACCTTGTATTGCGTTCTATTGCACCGTACTGAGACGGGGGGGCAGCACATGATACTACCAGCAGAACACAATCACTAAACACTTATATTATGCACCTTGTATTGCGTTCTATTGCACCGTACTGAGACCGGGGGGGCAGCACATGATACTACCAGCAGAACACAATCACTAAACACTTATATTATGCACCTTGTATTGCGTTCTATTGCACCGTACTGAGACAGGGGGGGGGGGGGGGCAGCACATGATACTACCAGCAGAACACAATCACTAAACACTTATATTATGCACCTTGTATTGCGTTCTATTGCACCGTACTGAGACGGGGGGGGGGGGGGCAGCACATGATACTACCTGCAGAACACAATCACTAAACACTTATATTATGCACCATGTATTGCATTCTATTGCACCGTACTGAGACGGGGGGGGGCAGCACATGATACTACCTGCAGAACACAATCACTAAACACTTATATTATGCACCTTGTATTGCGTTCTATTGCACCGTACTGAGACAGGGGGGGGCAGCACATGATACTACCAGCAGAACACTATTACTAAACACTTATATTATGCACCTTGTATTGCGTTCTATTGCACCGTACTGAGACCGGGGGGGCAGCACATGATACTACCAGCAGAACACAATTAATAAACACTTATATTATGCACCTTGTATTGCGTTCTATTGCACCGTACTGAGACGGGGGGGGGGGCAGCACATTATACTACCAGCAGAACACAATTACTAAACACTTATATTATGCACCTTGTATTGCGTTCTATTGCACCGTACTGAGACCGGGGGGGCAGCACATGATACTACCAGCAGAACACAATTACTAAACACTTATATTATGCACCTTGTATTGCGTTCTATTGCACCGTACTGAGACGGGGGGGGCAGCACATGATACTACCTGCAGAACACAATCACTAAACACTTATATTATGCACCATGTATTGCGTTCTATTGCACCGTACTGAGACGGGGGGGGGCAGAAAATGATACTACCAGCAGAACACTATTACTAAACACTTATATTATGCACCTTGTATTGCGTTCTATTGCACCGTACTGAGACGGGGGGGGGGGGGGGGGCAGCACATGATACTACCAGCAGAACACTATTACTAAACACTTATATTATGCACCTTGTATTGCGTTCTATTGCACCATACTGAGACGGGGGGGCAGCACATGATACTACCAGCAGAACACAATTACTAAACACTTATATTATGCACCTTGTATTGCGTTCTATTGCACCGTACTGAGACCGGGGGGGCAGCACATGATACTACCAGCAGAACACAATTACTAAACACTTATATTATGCACCATGTATTGCGTTCTATTGCACCGTACTGAGACCGGGGGGGCAGCACATGATACTACCAGCAGAACACTATTACTAAACACTTATATTATGCACCTTGTATTGCGTTCTATTGCACCGTACTGAGACCGGGGGGGCAGCACATGATACTACCAGAAGAACACAATTAATAAACACTTATATTATGCACCTTGTATTGCGTTCTATTGCACCGTACTGAGACGGGGGGGCAGCACATGATACTACCAGCAGAACACTATTACTAAACACTTATATTATGCACCTTGTATTGCGTTCTATTGCACCGTACTGAGACGGGGGGGGGGGGCAGCACATGATACTACCAGCAGAACACTATCACTAAACACTTATATTATGCACCTTGTATTGCGTTCTATTGCACCGTACTGAGACGGGGGGGCAGCACATGATACTACCTGCAGAACACAATCACTAAACACTTATATTATGCACCTTGTATTGCGTTCTATTGCACCGTACTGAGACCGGGGGGGCAGCACATGATACTACCAGCAGAACACTATTACTAAACACTTATATTATGCACCTTGTATTGCGTTCTATTGCACCGTACTGAGACGGGGGGGCAGCACATGATACTACCAGCAGAACACAATCACTAAACACTTATATTATGCACCTTGTATTGCGTTCTATTGCACCGTACTGAGACCGGGGGGGGCAGCACATGATACTACCAGCAGAACACAATCACTAAACACTTATATTATGCACCTTGTATTGCGTTCTATTGCACCGTACTGAGACAGGGGGGGGGGGGGGGGGCAGCACATGATACTACCAGCAGAACACAATCACTAAACACTTATATTATGCACCTTGTATTGCGTTCTATTGCACCGTACTGAGACGGGGGGGGGGGGGGCAGCACATGATACTACCTGCAGAACACAATCACTAAACACTTATATTATGCACCATGTATTGCGTTCTATTGCACCGTACTGAGACGGGGGGGGGGCAGCACATGATACTACCAGCAGAACACTATCACTAAACACTTATATTATGCACCATGTATTGCATTCTATTGCACCGTACTGAGACGGGGGGGGGGCAGCAAATGATACTACCAGCAGAACACTATTACTAAACACTTATATTATGCACCTTGTATTGCGTTCTATTGCACCGTACTGAGACAGGGGGGGCAGCACATGATACTACCAGCAGAACACTATTACTAAACACTTATATTATGCACCTTGTATTGCGTTCTATTGCACCGTACTGAGACGGGGGGGCAGCACATGATACTACCTGCAGAACACAATTACTAAACACTTATATTATGCACCTTGTATTGCGTTCTATTGCACCGTACTGAGACCGGGGGGGCAGCACATGATACTACCAGCAGAACACTATTACTAAACACTTATATTATGCACCTTGTATTGCGTTCTATTGCACCGTACTGAGACCGGGGGGGCAGCACATGATACTACCAGCAGAACACAATTAATAAACACTTATATTATGCACCTTGTATTGCGTTCTATTGCACCGTACTGAGACGGGGGGGGGGCAGCACATGATACTACCAGCAGAACACAATCACTAAACACTTATATTATGCACCTTGTATTGCGTTCTATTGCACCGTACTGAGACGGGGGGGCAGCACATGATACTACCAGCAGAACACAATTACTAAACACTTATATTATGCACCTTGTATTGCGTTCTATTGCACCGTACTGAGACGGGGGGGCAGCACATGATACTACCAGCAGAACACAATTACTAAACACTTATATTATGCACCTTGTATTGCGTTCTATTGCACCGTACTGAGACCGGGGGGGCAGCACATGATACTACCAGCAGAACACAATTACTAAACACTTATATTATGCACCTTGTATTGCGTTCTATTGCACCGTACTGAGACGGGGGGGCAGCACATGATACTACCAGCAGAACACTATTACTAAACACTTATATTATGCACCTTGTATTGCGTTCTATTGCACCGTACTGAGACCGGGGGGGGCAGCACATGATACTACCAGCAGAACACAATTACTAAACACTTATATTATGCACCTTGTATTGCGTTCTATTGCACCGTACTGAGACGGGGGGGGCAGCACATGATACTACCTGCAGAACACAATCACTAAACACTTATATTATGCACCATGTATTGCGTTCTATTGCACCGTACTGAGACGGGGGGGGGGCAGCACATGATACTACCAGCAGAACACTATTACTAAACACTTATATTATGCACCTTGTATTGCGTTCTATTGCACCGTACTGAGACGGGGGGGCCCGCACATGATACTACCAGCAGAACACTATTACTAAACACTTATATTATGCACCATGTAATGCGTTCTATTGCACCGTACTGAGACGGGGGGGCAGCACATGATACTACCTGCAGAACACAATTACTAAACACTTATATTATGCACCTTGTATTGCGTTCTATTGCACCGTACTGAGACGGGGGGGCAGCACATGATACTACCAGCAGAACACAATCACTAAACACTTATATTATGCACCTTGTATTGCGTTCTATTGCACCGTACTGAGACCGGGGGGGCAGCACATGATACTACCAGCAGAACACAATTACTAAACACTTATATTATGCACCTTGTATTGCGTTCTATTGCACCGTACTGAGACGGGGGGGCAGCACATGATACTACCTGCAGAACACAATTACTAAACACTTATATTATGCACCTTGTATTGCGTTCTATTGCACCGTACTGAGACCGGGGGGGCAGCACATGATACTACCAGCAGAACACTATTACTAAACACTTATATTATGCACCTTGTATTGCGTTCTATTGCACCGTACTGAGACCGGGGGGGCAGCACATGATACTACCAGCAGAACACAATTAATAAACACTTATATTATGCACCTTGTATTGCGTTCTATTGCACCGTACTGAGACGGGGGGGGGGGCAGCACATGATACTACCAGCAGAACACAATCACTAAACACTTATATTATGCACCTTGTATTGCGTTCTATTGCACCGTACTGAGACGGGGGGGCAGCACATGATACTACCAGCAGAACACAATTACTAAACACTTATATTATGCACCTTGTATTGCGTTCTATTGCACCGTACTGAGACGGGGGGGCAGCACATGATACTACCAGCAGAACACAATTACTAAACACTTATATTATGCACCTTGTATTGCGTTCTATTGCACCGTACTGAGACCGGGGGGGGCAGCACATGATACTACCAGCAGAACACAATTACTAAACACTTATATTATGCACCTTGTATTGCGTTCTATTGCACCGTACTGAGACGGGGGGGGCAGCACATGATACTACCAGCAGAACACTATTACTAAACACTTATATTATGCACCTTGTATTGCGTTCTATTGCACCGTACTGAGACCGGGGGGGCAGCACATGATACTACCAGCAGAACACAATTACTAAACACTTATATTATGCACCTTGTATTGCGTTCTATTGCACCGTACTGAGACGGGGGGGGCAGCACATGATACTACCTGCAGAACACAATCACTAAACACTTATATTATGCACCATGTATTGCGTTCTATTGCACCGTACTGAGACGGGGGGGGGGGCAGCACATGATACTACCAGCAGAACACTATTACTAAACACTTATATTATGCACCTTGTATTGCGTTCTATTGCACCGTACTGAGACGGGGGGGCCCGCACATGATACTACCAGCAGAACACTATTACTAAACACTTATATTATGCACCATGTAATGCGTTCTATTGCACCGTACTGAGACGGGGGGGCAGCACATGATACTACCTGCAGAACACAATTACTAAACACTTATATTATGCACCTTGTATTGCGTTCTATTGCACCGTACTGAGACCGGGGGGGCAGCACATGATACTACCAGCAGAACACTATTACTAAACACTTATATTATGCACCTTGTATTGCGTTCTATTGCACCGTACTGAGACGGGGGGAGGGGGGCAGCAAATGATACTACCAGCAGAACACTATTACTAAACACTTATATTATGCACCTTGTATTGCGTTCTATTGCACCGTACTGAGACGGGGGGGGGGCAGCACATGATACTACCAGCAGAACACTATTACTAAACACTTATATTATGCACCTTGTATTGCGTTCTATTGCACCGTACTGAGACGGGGGGGCAGCACATGATACTACCAGCAGAACACAATTACTAAACACTTATATTATGCACCTTGTATTGCGTTCTATTGCACCGTACTGAGACGGGGAGGCAGCACATGATACTACCAGCAGAACACAATCACTAAACACTTATATTATGCACCTTGTATTGCGTTCTATTGCACCGTACTGAGACAGGGGGGGGGGGGCACATGATACTACCAGCAGAACACAATTACTAAACACTTATATTATGCACCTTGTATTGCGTTCTATTGCACCGTACTGAGACGGGGGGGGGGGGGGGGGGGCAGCACATGATACTACCAGCAGAACACAATCACTAAACACTTATATTATGCACCTTGTATTGCGTTCTATTGCACCGTACTGAGACGGGGGGGGCAGCACATGATACTACCAGCAGAACACAATTACTAAACACTTATATTATGCACCTTGTATTGCGTTCTATTGCACCGTACTGAGACGGGGGGGGGGGGGCAGCACATGATACTACCTGCAGAACACAATTACTAAACACTTATATTATGCACCTTGTATTGCGTTCTATTGCACCGTACTGAGACGGGGGGGGGGGGCAGCACATGATACTACCTGCAGAACACAATTACTAAACACTTATATTATGCACCTTGTATTGCGTTCTATTGCACCGTACTGAGACGGGGGGGGGGGGGCAGCACATGATACTACCAGCAGAACACAATTACTAAACACTTATATTATGCACCTTGTATTGCGTTCTATTGCACCGTACTGAGACGGGGGGGCAGCACATGATACTACCAGCAGAACACTATTACTAAACACTTATATTATGCACCTTGTATTGCGTTCTATTGCACCGTACTGAGACGGGGGGGCAGCACATGATACTACCAGCAGAACACAATCACTAAACACTTATATTATGCACCTTGTATTGCGTTCTATTGCACCATACTGAGACGGGGGGGCAGCACATGATACTACCAGCAGAACACTATTACTAAACACTTATATTATGCACCTTGTATTGCGTTCTATTGCACCGTACTGAGACCGGGGGGGCAGCACATGATACTACCAGCAGAACACAATCACTAAACACTTATATTATGCACCTTGTATTGCGTTCTATTGCACCGTACTGAGACCGGGGGGGCAGCACATGATACTACCAGCAGAACACAATCACTAAACACTTATATTATGCACCTTGTATTGCGTTCTATTGCACCGTACTGAGACGGGGGGGCCCGCACATGATACTACCAGCAGAACACTATTACTAAACACTTATATTATGCACCTTGTATTGCGTTCTATTGCACCGTACTGAGACAGGGGGGGCAGCACATGATACTACCAGCAGAACACTATTACTAAACACTTATATTATGCACCTTGTATTGCGTTCTAATGCACCGTACTGAGACGGGGGGGGGGGGGCAGCACATGATACTACCAGCAGAACACTATTACTAAACACTTATATTATGCACCTTGTATTGCGTTCTAATGCACCGTACTGAGACAGGGGGGGCAGCACATGATACTACCAGCAGAACACTATTACTAAACACTTATATTATGCACCTTGTATTGCGTTCTATTGCACCGTACTGAGACGGGGGGGGGCAGCACATGATACTACCTGCAGAACACAATCACTAAACACTTATATTATGCACCTTGTATTGCGTTCTATTGCACCGTACTGAGACGGGGGGGGGGGCAGCACATGATACTACCTGCAGAACACAATTACTAAACACTTATATTATGCACCTTGTATTGCGTTCTATTGCACCGTACTGAGACGGGGGGCAGCACATGATACTACCAGCAGAACACAATTACTAAACACTTATATTATGCACCTTGTATTGCGTTCTATTGCACCGTACTGAGACGGGGGGGGGGGGGGGGGGGCAGCACATGATACTACCAGCAGAACACTATCACTAAACACTTATATTATGCACCTTGTATTGCGTTCTATTGCACCGTACTGAGACGGGGGGCCCGCACATGATACTACCAGCAGAACACTATTACTAAACACTTATATTACGCACCTTGTATTGCGTTCTATTGCACCGTACTGAGACGGGGGGACCCGCACATGATACTACCAGCAGAACACTATTACTAAACACTTATATTATGCACCTTGTATTGCGTTCTATTGCACCGTACTGAGACGGGGGGGGGCAGCACATGATACTACCAGCAGAACACAATTACTAAACACTTATATTATGCACCTTGTATTGCGTTCTATTGCACCGTACTGAGACGGGGGGGCAGCACATGATACTACCAGCAGAACACAATTACTAAACACTTATATTATGCACCTTGTATTGCGTTCTATTGCACCGTACTGAGACGGGGGGGCAGCACATGATACTACCAGCAGAACACTATCACTAAACACTTATATTATGCACCTTGTATTGCGTTCTATTGCACCGTACTGAGACGGGGGGGGCAGCACATGATACTACCAGCAGAACACTATTACTAAACACTTATATTATGCACCTTGTATTGCGTTCTATTGCACCGTACTGAGACGGGGGGGCAGCACATGATACTACCAGCAGAACACAATTACTAAACACTTATATTATGCACCTTGTATTGCGTTCTAATGCACCGTACTGAGACGGGGGGGGGGGGGCAGCACATGATACTACCAGCAGAACACAATTACTAAACAGTTATATTATGCACCTTGTATTGCGTTCTATTGCACCATACTGAGACGGGGGGGGCAGCACATGATACTACCAGCAGAACACAATTACTAAACAGTTATATTATGCACCTTGTATTGCGTTCTATTGCACCATACTGAGACGGGGGGGGGGGGGCAGCACATGATACTACCAGCAGAACACAATTACTAAACAGTTATATTATGCACCTTGTATTGCGTTCTATTGCACCATACTGAGACGGGGGGGGGCAGCACATGATACTACCAGCAGAACACAATTACTAAACAGTTATATTATGCACCTTGTATTGCGTTCTATTGCACCGTACTGAGACGGGGGGGGGGGGGGGCAGCACATGATACTACCAGCAGAACACAATTACTAAACACTTATATTATGCACCTTGTATTGCGTTCTAATGCACCATACTGAGACAGGGGGGGGCACATGATACTACCAGCAGAACACAATCACTAAACACTTATATTATGCACCTTGTATTGCGTTCTATTGCACCGTACTGAGACGGGGGGGGGGGGGGGGCAGCACATGATACTACCAGCAGAACACAATTACTAAACACTTATATTATGCACCTTGTATTGCGTTCTATTGCACTGTACTGAGACGGGGGGGGGGGGGCAGCACATGATACTACCAGCAGAACACAATTACTAAACACTTATATTATGCACCATGTATTGCGTTCTATTGCACCGTACTGAGACAGGGGGGGGGGCAGCAAATGATACTACCAGCAGAACACAATTACTAAACACTTATATTATGCACCTTGTATTGCATTCTATTGCACCGTACTGAGACAGGGGGGGCAGCACATGATACTACCAGCAGAACACTATTACTAAACACTTATATTATGCACCTTGTATTGCGTTCTATTGCACCGTACTGAGACAGGGGGGGCAGCACATGATACTACCAGCAGAACACAATTACTAAACACTTATATTATGCACCTTGTATTGCGTTCTATTGCACCGTACTGAGACGGGGGGGCAGCACATGATACTACCAGCAGAACACAATCACTAAACACTTATATTATGCACCTTGTATTGCGTTCTATTGCACCGTACTGAGACGGGGGGGGGGGGGGGCAGCACATGATACTACCAGCAGAACACAATCACTAAACACTTATATTATGCACCTTGTATTGCGTTCTATTGCACCGTACTGAGACGGGGGGGGCAGCACATGATACTACCAGCAGAACACAATTACTAAACACTTATATTATGCACCTTGTATTGCGTTCTATTGCACCGTACTGAGACGGGGGGGGGGGGGGGGGCCGCACATGATACTACCAGCAGAACACAATTACTAAACACTTATATTATGCACCATGTATTGCGTTCTATTGCACCGTACTGAGACGGGGGGGCAGCACATGATACTACCAGCAGAACACTATTACTAAACACTTATATTATGCACCTTGTATTGCGTTCTATTGCACCGTACTGAGACGGGGGGGGGGGGGGGGCAGCACATGAAACTACCAGCAGAACACAATTACTAAACACATATATTATGCACCTTGTATTGCGTTCTATTGCACCGTACTGAGACGGGGGGGGGGGGGGGGCAGCACATGATACTACCTGCAGAACACAATTACTAAACACTTATATTATGCACCTTGTATTGCGTTCTATTGCACCGTACTGAGACGGGGGGGGGGGGGGGGCAGCACATGATACTACCAGCAGAACACAATTACTAAACACTTATATTATGCACCTTGTATTGCGTTCTATTGCACCGTACTGAGACCGGGGGGGCAGCACATGATACTACCAGCAGAACACAATTACTAAACACTTATATTATGCACCTTGTATTGCGTTCTATTGCACCGTACTGAGACCGGGGGGGCAGCACATGATACTACCAGCAGAACACAATTAATAAACACTTATATTATGCACCTTGTATTGCGTTCTATTGCACCGTACTGAGACCGGGGGGGCAGCACATGATACTACCAGCAGAACACAATTAATAAACACTTATATTATGCACCTTGTATTGCGTTCTATTGCACCGTACTGAGACCGGGGGGGCAGCACATGATACTACCAGCAGAACACAATCACTAAACACTTATATTATGCACCATGTATTGCGTTCTATTGCACCGTACTGAGACGGGGGGGGCAGCACATGATACTACCAGCAGAACACAATTACTAAACACTTATATTATGCACCTTGTATTGCGTTCTATTGCACCGTACTGAGACGGTGGGGGGGGGGGGGGCAGCACATGATACTACCTGCAGAACACAATTACTAAACACTTATATTATGCACCTTGTATTGCGTTCTATTGCACCATACTCAGACGAGGGGGCCCGCACATGATGCTACCAGCAGAACAAATAACTTATTAAAGACAGTGTAGCAGCTAAACACGGTGTAAACCATTACCAGGGCTTGCAGCATCCCGTCCATGGCTATTGTCCCCTCCATAGTCAGGTATTTAGAACTCGATAATGTCGTTAGTGACCAGTCCAAAAAATCAGCCATTCGCTTCTGTTTGACATCAGGGCGGGTAATGAACCTGACAAAGATAAAAGTGGGCATTAGCTGAAGAGTTCTTTAGACCAACTTGTTTTTGGTTGCTGCAGATAAATTTAACACTTTCTGTCCAATAAAATAGGTGCAAACAGCAGTAGAAAAAATTAACCTAAAGCTACAGAAATACAAGACAGACATTAGACAAACAAACGCAGGACAATACAGGGATTAACCCCTTAGCCTCCGAAAACTGATCTGTAAGCTGTCAAACCAGCTAGACAGTCACTATCAGATGGTTCAGTGTCATTATGATTGTATAATAAAGGAAACAATCTGCATACTGAGGAATGGTGTATTGTCTAATACATGTGATAAACAGAATGCCCCGGGGAAGGGGATCACCAATAAACTATATATATTGTATATTAGCAGTCAAGCAATGCTCTGCCAGAGATCGTTTAAAGCTATAATGTTATTAACAGACCCCATCAAAATCTTCTTTAGTGTGTTTATCTCATCTCTTGAGCAGATAGTAAAGATATATACCATCTCCTACAAAGATCAAGCAGTGACTGTGTAGCATATTGCAGGGCCATATACTGTTGCCTGTCTAGGGACAGTTGAAAAAAACAAAAAACATTTTTTTAAGAATTAAATCACAGGAAATAAATAATGATAGTAATGAAAGCAGGTTTAATTTTTTTTCACAAATCATAACTAAACATTTTGGCCTATATTATATTTGGCACTTGTATTACAAGTTATTTTGTATTTGGGTGCAGGTTGGAGAGCACGTGTGCAGTAAATACCTTGTATAACAGACAGTACAGTTCATGTCGGACATTGATCAAACGCTAAGCAGAGTGTGCGCTAAGCCAATGCTGTGCAAGAAGTGGAATTCTTTATATATGGCATGCGCTTGAGTTCATTACAGCTGTAATACGACAATTGTGCTGATAGCACTCTCTGCCATATCTATTAAAGGTATAGAGCATAATACAGAACGTTTCAGCTGCGTTAATATTTAACCATCCCCTTGTGTTATTCTTTACTCAAGGCTGCGCTATGGATTGCACTACACTTGTAATCTAGCTTTTTATTTTATTTTCTTTAATGATCCCCAAAGGCTAAGCTGTTTAATTGTACACATTTCTATAATCGTTAGAAACATTCCCCACTAATGCAGCTTTTTAACCCAGAGATTATTTTTGCTTTACTTGTGACATTACAGAATGATAGCATAGTTCTGACTCTCCGTCCCGTATTAGTATTAGAAGAACAAAACTAAACCTGATATTACTGGTTACTGACCACCCCAGAATAGGGCCCCAGCTGCCCGAGTGTTTAATGCAGAAATAAGTTATATAAAATGCTGGGTATTTACACAGGTTAGGTGCTTAGAGACACCATTTTTATAGATTATTATTATTCAATCAAGCTCAGAAATGTTCTATTAAGTTTTAACAAACAAAAACATTACTATAGCGGTAAAATGCACAAGTAATGGCTTGGGACACAAGAGTTGACAGTTTACATTTCTGTTCTGTATACACTTACTGTGGCCTCAGGCTGTGCGCACATTACTTACTACAACAGCAGGCTGTCTGCCACAGTGATTTCATAAGCAGCGTTGTCCCACCACCTAGTGGTCAACTGTAACACGACATGAGGTTGTCAGTGCCAGAGAAAACACGTCATACTGACATTTAAAGGAACAGCCACAATAAGGCTGAGGTTATTGACAGGAGGGTTGAGGTGGGCACTGGCAGAGAAAACATTGCATATTTTGTGGGACTAGAGACAAGAGGGATGATGGAGCACTGGAAGAGAAACTTTTCACACTGAAATTAACAGAGACCAGTGACAGGAGGGATGAGGTGGCACTGGCACAGAAAACACCGCAGACATTTATAGGCACCAGTGACAAGACAGATGAGGTGGCACATAAAACATCTATAGGGACTAGTGACAAGACAGATGAGGTGGCACAGAAAACATCTCACAGACACATCTATAGGCACCAGTGACAAGACAGAA
The DNA here is from genome assembly GCF_027579735.1 of Bombina bombina. Lineage (NCBI taxonomy): Eukaryota > Metazoa > Chordata > Amphibia > Anura > Bombinatoridae > Bombina > Bombina bombina. The sequence goes on from NC_069499.1 coordinate 1,585,412,576, forward strand.
AGATAAGGCACTGGCACAGAAACATCTCACAGACACATCTATAGGGACCAGTGATAGTACGGATGAGGTGGCACTGGCACAGAAAACATCTCACAGACACATCTATAGACACCAGTGACAAGACAGATGAGGTGGCACAGAAAACATCTCACAGACACATCTATAGGGACCAGTGACAGGACAGAAGGATAAGGCACTGGCAAAGAAACATCTCACAGGCACATCTATAGGGACCAGTGACAGTACGGATGAGGTGGCACTGGCACAGAAAACATCTCACAGACACATCTATAGACACCAGTGACAGTACGGATGAGGTGGCACTGGCACAGAAAACATCTCACAGACACATCTATAGGGGCCAGTGACAGGACAGATGAGGTGGAACATAAAACATCTCACAGACACATCTATAGACACCAGTGACAGGACAGATGAGCTGGCACATAAAACATCTCACAGATACATCTATAGACACCAGTGACAGGACAGATGAGCTGGCACATAAAACATCTCACAGATACATCTATAGGGACCAGTGACAGGACAGATGAGCTGGCACATAAAACATCTCACAGACACATCTATAGACACCAGTGACAGGACAGATGAGCAGGCACATAAAACATCTCACAGATACATCTATAGGGGCCAGTGACAGGACAGATGAGCTGGCACATAAAACAACTCACAGACACATCTATAGACACCAGTGACAGGACAGATGAGCTGGCACATAAAACATCTCACAGACACATCTATAGACACCAGTGACAGGACAGATGAGCTGGCACATAAAACATCTCACAGACACATCTATAGGGGCCAGTGACAGGACAGATGAGGTGGCACATAAAACATCTCACAGACACATCTATAGACGCCAGTGACAGGACAGATGAGCTGGCACATAAAACATCTCACAGACACATCTATAGACGCCAGTGACAGGACAGATGAGCTGGCACATAAAACATCTCACAGACACATCTATAGACACCAGTGACAGGACAGATGAGCTGGCACATAAAACATCTCACAGACACATCTATAGACACCAGTGACAGGACAGATGAGCTGGCACATAAAACATCTCACAGACACATCTATAGGGGCCAGTGACAGGACAGATGAGCTGGCACATAAAACAACTCACAGACACATCTATAGGGACCAGTGACAGGACAGATGAGGTGGCACAGAAAACATCTCACAGACACATCTATAGACACCAGTGACAGGACAGATGAGCTGGCACATAAAACATCTCACAGCCACATCTATAGGGGCCAGTGACAGGACAGATGAGCTGGCACATAAAACATCTCACAGACACATCTATAGACACCAGTGACAGGACAGATGAGCTGGCACATAAAACATCTCACAGCCACATCTATAGGGACCAGTGACAGGACAGGTGAGCTGGCACATAAAACATCTCACAGATACTACTATAGACACCAGTGACAGGACAGATGAGCAGGCACATAAAACATCTCACAGACACATCTATAGACACCAGTGACAGGACAGATGAGCAGGCACATAAAACATCTCACAGACACATCTATAGGGGCCAGTGACAGGACAGATGAGCTGGCACATAAAACATCTCACAGACACATCTATAGACACAAGTGACAGGACAGATGAGCTGGCACATAAAACATCTCACAGACACATCTATAGACACCAGTGACAGGACAGATGAGCTGGCACATAAAACATCTCACAGACACATCTATAGAGACCAGTGACAGGACAGATGAGCTGGCACATAAAACATCTCACAGACACATCTATAGACGCCAGTGACAGGACAGATGAGCTGGCACATAAAACATCTCACAGACACATCTATAGGGGCCAGTGACAGGACAAATGAGGTGGCACTGGCAAAGAAAACAACAATGCCAGAGAAAATACGTCATACTGACATTTATAAGGAACAGCCACAATAGGGCTGAGGTTATTGACAGGAGGGTTGAGGTGGGCACTGCCAGACACATCTATAGGGACCAGTAACAGGACACATGAGGTGACACTGGCACAGAAAACATCTCACTGGCACATCTACAGAGACCAGTGATAGGACAGAAGGGTAAGGCACTGGCACATCTATAGTGCCCAGTAAAATATGGGATGGGGTAGCACACACAGTTCCCAAGGTAAAAAACTGCCTTGAAAACAGGGGCTGAGGGGCATCATAATACTGAGTAGGCACCTTATAGAAACTTGTCAGACCAGAGAGCTTTAGAGAATTGGGCCCAGAGAAGTATTACAGTTATTTTGGGTATTGATTTTATTGCCCTTTTTTTGTCACAACCCATACGCAGCACGCAGGTTTCAGTTAAAATATGTAGAAATTATAGTTGCCTTTTATTTACTGCAAATATATAAATATATACACCATGAAATTAAAGGGACGTGAAACCCAAATATTTTCTCTCATGAATCAAACAGAACATACCATTTCATGTTGCAATTTACTTCTAGTATCCAATTTGCTTCCTTCTCTTAGTATCCTTTGTTGAAAAGCATGCATAGGTAGGTTTAGGAACTGAGAGCTAACTGCTGATTGGTGGCTGCACATATATGTCTCTTGTCATTGGCTTACCGTTGAGTTTAGCTAGCTCCCAGTAGTGCATTACTGCTCATTCAATAAAGGATACCAAGAGAATGAAGCAAATTGATAGTAAAAATAAAGTGGAAAGCAGTATAAAATGACATTTAGCCAAATGCGGTAAGTAACCTTTCCATTTTTGCTTTTAAATCTTAGCTGAGAGCTTGTAAGTGAGTGCTGGACTTTCTGTGTGTTGTATTAATTTTTTTTGTAATTTCCCCTATGGTTCTTGCACCCAGACCTGTCTGGGGTTAACTGCCTGTGACTCTGGGGACAGCA